>NC_135419.1:19837602-19885102 GCF_051991245.1 Festucalex cinctus
GTTATCTCATCTTCGGGTATGTGTTCCCACAAGATTTGTGTGTGAATATTCGTTATTTGAACACTCCACCAATCGATGCTAACTTCTTGTTAGCATTTGCAAACTTCCTGTTCGCCTTAGGCTAGCGATGTTTCAAAAACGAAGCATGTTTAGTATTTAAATATACAGTACTTCTTACTTCTTAACGTGTATTTAGTTTTACAGTTAACTCCAACTGCTGTGTCATTAAACAGCTGAAAGGACGATTCGGGACAACAGAACAACCAGAATAGCATACGCTACACGCTTGCTAGTTGCTAATGCTACGCAAGGAAAATGGTGCATTCAGGGTACTTTCACAGCGTCGGAAACTCATGATGTCTTCGATAACCTTTTAAGGGGAAAATAATTGGCCATTTGAAGGCCAATAATCGGTCGATTATAAGCGGCGGCCAATTAATCGGTTGGCCCCAGTAGTATAACTTTTTTTGTTTTTCTTTCTGTTTTCAGATGCTCGTGTCATTCCTCTTGCGAGAATTATTCCCCCACGAGCATTCCCTGAATCGGAGTGCTGCCGCCTTGCAGAACGTGACCAACCTCATCAACTGACCTGTGAATGACCTTTTAATGCTGCTTTATTATTATTATTTTTTTTATATAATGTATAATTATTTATTAAACTGTTGTCAAATGCCTTAAAAAAAAATTCAAACCTCATCGGTGCCAGTCATTGTGATCGTTTTTTTTTTTTTTTTTTTACCTCAAATTAAAGATGAATGTGAATTTTGCATCGGATTTAGTTTTAAATGAATAACCGTTTATTTTTGCGGAATTCTTGTTGTGACACGGTGATTGTTGAACTCTGACATTTCATTTCTTTCACTTTTTTTTTTTTTTTAATTAATATTTTGGTGTCACTTTTTCCACACATCAGTCTTTTTTTTTTTTGTGTGTGTACTGTAATCCTGATTGAAATGCAGGACTTATTTTGATGTTAAGGTTACAAAATCACATGCAGAAAACTTGAAAAATGTCAAATGTGAGCTATTGAAATGTCAACGTGTTCAAATGGTGTTTTTAATAAAACATTTCCACTTATTACGCCATGATGAATTTGATCTTGATTTTAAGATTGATGACAAAAATGTGATGACTTAACCTCTGGAGAAGGTCATTTGCAAGCCAATTAAGAATTTGAAGCACATCACGATTCTTTTGGCTGCAGAAAAAAATTCCATTTGACACGCCTCATAGTTCAGCAGAGGAGACGTTATGATTTATTTAACACTTTTCATGCCCATAGGCAATCCCCATCCAGGCGAAAAGTGGAACAAATGGTACGGAAAAAAAAGCGTATGGAAGGGAGAGTAACAAAACAAAAGCATTCATAATGAATGAGCGGAGGATTTTGCTCTTCTCATTTCTTCCGACACCGGACACAACCAGAGGCAACGTTTGATTTTTTTTAATTTTTTTATTTTTTTTTAGATCCGGAAATCCCCCAGCCGGTGCCATCGTGTTCATGCTTTTTAATTACGGAAATGTGCGAGATTTAATTGCAGGATTATTTGGATTCGTTCAGGTCACTGGAGGGAGATTATTAGAAAGCAAGCCATTATTCATTTTTCATTATTTTTGTTTTGCTTCTGTGGCCACGCAGCAAAAACTCCAACTTGTATTTGTAAACTTTCTGAGCGCAAGTAATTACTACAAATATCCAGCGGACCAATAGAATACATTTAGCTCAACAAAAATTTAAAAAAAAATAGATGAATTAATAAATTAACAATAAATAACATTTAATACAAAAACCGTGGCCGTGCGAATGATTAGTTGCAGTTACTCCTCCTCACCTGCCAATGGCAGTGTGGAGATGACCAACCGCAAATAGACGAGCGATGTACTGATCCAACATGTCTGCCCCCTGAAGCAACGACAGAGACAAAACGAGAAATCGAAATATTGTGGAAAAACACGGGACGACAAGCAGGTACGTCCTCAGTTTCACATCGTCATCTGTTGGTTTGTTGTGCTGTACGCCGCTCGCTTTTCTCCAACTTGAAAGGATCCGTTTGTGGCTTAATTTATTTTATTCGGGAACGTGACGGCGATGACCGGCGTGCGACGTCCAATGTGACTGGACGCAATTCGTCGTGGGTTGCAAGACATATATATTATTATTATTTTTGCCAGGAGTGGGGTGTTATTTCCTCACTTTGCACATACCCATTACATCGGTCCCGACTCCCTACAAGCAAAGTGTTGTCACGTTTAACGTACTTGGCATAATTCTCCATTTCCCCCACCCCCAGACATATACACCATCAACATATTGAAGCTGCACTCGTAGCACTTCAAGTACCGACTACTGTACTAGTATGGCCGTGTACTAGTAGCCTCCTTATACTATACTGAACAAATTGCTGAAACAGCTTTCCATAAAGCAGTAACATTTTTTTCGAACATAGTTTTAAAGCCGAGAGAGTAATCTCAATTAATCGAAGTTAATGTGCCTATATCCCTCGAATTAAGAGATTAATACACAATTGTTTTGTGTTGTGCTCCCCCCTTCCATTTCCAACTATTACTGCTTCAAATTTGAAGAAAAGCTGAGAGGTGATGAGAACAGTTTTGATCTTAAAAAAAAAAAAAAAAAAAGATGTTTGTACCTCAGTTTAGTCACAAATTTAGTTTACTTTTTTTTTTTTTTTTTTTTTTATGTATTCTTTATCACATTAAATCTTGCTAGTGCTCCAGACTAAGTTTTTTTTTTCTTAACTAGGAGAACAGTGGCCCTTTACCTTTACCTGAAATTTTTGGTTTGCATTTAGAATATTTAAGGGCAGCACTGTAAGTAGTCTTGTGAACTAGTATAAATTCACGACACTCATTTTCATTATATTACTAATAAATGAGCTGAAGTGGGGAACAAAAGTTGTCCTATGATTCTGGAGGTCCAAAGTGAATTTTAAAGTATTTTTTGCTATTCTTTAGACGTTGCTAATAATAGCCTGTGTTGTCTACTTTTTCAACATTTATTACTGTGTAAAAATGCCTAAAGATGATTTAAATGATGCCGTACCTTGTGTGATTGATATCATGTAAAGTTTGTTGTTGGTTTTCTGATTGTGTACATGGTAGATAAGATGCTTTATGATTCTCTCCATTTGAGTTTTGCCACCATCTTGTGGAACCCATAGGCAATTACAAACCTCTTTTTGAGGATGATGGTGTGTTATTTGTTGGATTTTCGCTATTCGCTGCAGGGCTTCGTTCCAATCCTCTGCGAATAGCTTATTGAGTCGCACCTTTTTTTTTTTTTTTTGCTTTTACATCACATCTTTTTGTATTATATTACTTTTAACTCATTCACTGCCTTTGACAAGTATACTTGTCAATTGTATTTTTTAGAGCGGTGCTAAATGGGGGCGAATCTGAGCATGCTTCACTGTAAATATCAAACTTGGAAACAACTTTACTGATGCCCAACCACCGGTAGATGACATCATTGCCCCATTTTATAGGAAATAAACACAGTTTCAGAGTCCATGGGAGAAATGGCTGTATTTTGGCAAACCTACATTTTTCTGCTGTCAATTATAAAAGAACGGGACGGGACAAAAAGTAGGGAGTCTATTCTGTTATTTGGTAGATTCGGTTTATATATAATTAATGAATGTAATATCACGCGAGTATTGGAAATGTAAAAATTTTCTATAATGACTGGCAGTGAATGAGTTAATCTCCGACTTCTCTTGTGTTGTCTATTCAAGGGAATCTTTTCATGCCAGAGCAAGATCCTTCTCACTTTCCACCAATTCTCATAAATTCCCCACCCCCACTTCGACCTTGAATGCAGCACTTCTTTATTGAATATTGTTAAAGCGCGTGATCATTGGAAAAGCTTATTCGTTCATAAGATTGAAAATACAGCGGGGGGGTCGTGGGGGGGTGGGGGCTGGGGACCGGTGGGGCGCTGTGGGGGCCCGCTGGGCCTCGTTCTGCGGCCTTGGGCTCGGGGGTGTGGGCCGGGGCTGGGGCGGGGGTGTTCAGGGCGTCTGGGTCGGCTCGCCGACCGGTGTCCGCTCGGGTGGCTTGGGGGTGGCCTTGGTGCTGCCGCGGCCTGGGGATTTCGGGGGGGGAGTGCTCGCTTTGCTGGACCGCGGTTGACGGCTTCTTTCTTTGGTGGTGGTCCTTATGCATGCCAGATCCGTCGCACCAGCATCTACTGAAACTCAACAGAAATAGCCTCTCCCTCCCACAGCCCCTTGAATCAGTTGGTGCTGGTGTCTGTGGTTCTCACTTTGCTCTATCTATCCTTCCCTCCTTCCTCTCTTTAGTTTTTCCTCTGGTCACTTGAGATCTTAATTTATTAGAAGTATGAGGTTTCTGGGGTTGGCATAAGACTCTGGTTTTGTAACCACGTAGGAGGGGTCTTGTTGGTGCTGGACTTCACTTTGATGGATTGGATGTACTGGCTTCTATGGATCTCTCTCTGCCTTATCGATCCTTCCCTCCTTCCTCTCTTTAGTTTTTCCTCTGGTCTCTTGAGATCTCGCCAAATTTGCTGGAATTTAGAGGCTTCCGGGGTTGGCGTAAGACTTTGATTTTGTAATCATGGGGAAGGTAGGAAGTGTTTGGTCGGTGCTGGATTTCACTTTGATTTTCCTTTCTTTTCTCTTTATTTCTTTTTTTTCTGACCTTTTCTCTGGTCTCCTGACCATTTAAACCTCACGACTCTGGCAAGATTCTGAAGTACCTGGTTAAGGCGAAGGGTAATGGGATATTTATAAGGCTTTAGGTGAATGAATGAGTATAAATTTATACGTATTTGCACGCGCACGCACGCAAACGCACGCAAACGCACACACGCAAACGCACGCACGCACGCAAACGCACGCACACATTAAAAAAAAAAAAGAAAAAAAAAAAAGATTGAAAATACAGTGAGATGAGGCCAAAAGAAACGGCGGTGACGGAATGCACTCAAGGCTTTGAAGTCGACGGGCGAATAAACATTCTATGGACACGACGTCGCTTGCAGTTGATAATCAAAGCTTACGGCGGACCTTGAATTCAGCGCGTCAAAACCTTCTTCTTTTTCATCATCATCGTCATCGTGTAGATTTGGCCTTCTGGTACGTAAGGTCCATTTACTAGTACTGTGTATGTCCTCACTATTCAGACTCGCTTCACAAGCATATTCCGTTCCCCTTCATCTGACCATTAGTGTGGATTTGAAACATAGAAGGGACAAAACATGCCTTGTGAAAATTAAACTGCGCTTAAAAAAATAAAATAAAATAGCCACCAGATGTGCTTTTAATATCATGCCATGACGACGACGGTATATTGTGGCAGTTTTAATATCGCAATATCAAGATATTGCCGGTATCGTTGCATCCCCACTAGTAATGTGACTAGGCCCAACGATTAGTATCTTTTTGCCAGACTAACAAGCTACAACATGTCCTACTACTAGTGCCCAAGTTCTCTTCTTCGTGAGGAAAGGGGTGTTCTAGTACATGGACCTTAAGCTGCAAGTAATTGCTCACATTTATGTAAAGCACTAGTCGATTGACTAGGGGTGATAGTAGAACTGTTTTGTATCTCTTATGGTTCCCCCCCCTACACCTCTAGACTAGTGCCATTTTTGGCCTACGAGGAGTCTTAATAATATAATAATAATGATAATATAAGTATAAGTATTTACCATTCAAAGCCTCCTTGCAGGTGGTAGGATGGAACTGGATGAGGATAAAGTTATGAGTACCGTAACACGCTTTACATTGGAACTATGGTTTAAGTTGATTAAGAAATTAACTGTAGAAAATGATATTTGTATACTAAGGTGGATAGCATATGATAAACGGTTTGTCCCTAATAGTTTCGATAAGTCATTTCTACAATGGATGCCAAGGGGTATAACTGCACTATGTACTATTGTGAAGAAGGGGGTACTTGTGAATTTTCAAGACATGCAAGAAAAGTATAGTTTGGGTAAACATGACTTCTTTAGATATTTACAGTTGAGGGACTACTACGAGAAGGAAATAAAAAACAGGTTACGGTTGGAGCCTCATGGATTTATTCTAACCGTTGCGGGGGCTGACACCTCGAGGCCCAAAAAGATTGTATACACACTGTGACGCAACTAGATGGAGGGTAGGGGGGAGACTATGTACATCAAACAGAGATGGGAGAAGGAACTTCAAATTAACATTACACAATCTGAATGGTTAAGTATTATAAAAACACAGGGCTCCACAACATCTTCTCGTGTGTGGAGAGAGCACTGCTGGAAGAACATCATTAGGTTTTTTATTACACCTAAAATTAAATATAAATGTCTCAAGGTAGTGCAGCCATGTTGGCGCCGATGTGGTGCAATCAACGTGGGCCACGCACATGTGTTTTGGCTATGCCCAAAGGTGGTGTCTTTTTGGGAAAATGTGTGTAATGCCATTAAGGGGATTCTGGGCTATAATATAATATTTTCATGTGAGGTACTGTATCTAGGCTGCTTGTCAGCAGGTTCTGTATTAAAGGAAGACGGGTACCTTCTTAAGATAATGATGGCTGCGTGTAAAAAGGCCATCACAAAGAAGTGGCTCAGCCCTGGACCCCCGACATTGAGGACTGGTTCAAAATAGTGGGCCTGATATACGACATGGAACTACTCACACATAGGTTAAGACTGGAAGAAGTAATTTGCCATGAAAAATGGATGATGTGGACATTGTTTATGCAACAACAAAGAATGGACAAACAGATCACACAAGTGAACTGATTGAGCTGGTTAAATATTTAGGATGATTCCAGAGCCCTTGTTACGTCTTTTCATTTTTATTTTTATTTTTTTTTTAAATTTTTTGCGTATGTTTTGTTTTGTTCTTATTGATTGTTATATTTGAAAACTGTTGAGGAAAAATAAAGTATATATATATATATATATATATATATAAAAAAAAAAAAAAAAAGTATAAGTATTTACCGGTAGTTGTAGTAATTATTCAATATCATAATCCTTGATGCAAAATATATAAGTATTAGTGCATGACATACTCTTAACCGTTATCCATGATTAGGAGCCTACTAGTGTGTAAAATATACCTATTAGTTAGGCTACGAGTCCAGCATAATTATTAGGGATGTAATGATAATGGCATTATTGTGATATCGCGATATTAAAACTGCCACAATCTATCGTCGTCAACATGTCACGATATTAAAAGTCATGTCAAGTCCATTTGTGCAGTGCTAGCACCCTCTGGTGGCTATTTTTTTTTAATGCAGTTTAATTTTCACTAGGCATGTTTTGGCCCTTCTATGTTTAAAATCCACGCTAGTCAATATGTGGAGGAACTCCATGTGTTGGTACCTCAATATGAAGTGTTATTAGAATAAATTGTACGTTTTTTTTTAATATGCGTTGCTATAATGTACAAAAGCACAATATTGTATTTTTTTTTTCTTAGTATGAGCTTTTTTTTTTTTTTATATATCGTGATCTTCATATTGTGATATCGTATCGTGATGTTTGGATATCGTTACATCCCTAATAAGGGCAGTAAGGTTTAATTTCATGCCAAAAAGTGACACTAATACTAGTTAGAGGTGGGAACCTCTGGGTACCTCACCGCACGATACTATATGTGATATAAGGCTCACGATAACGATTATCTCACGATATGATGATACCGCAATCATCAATATATTAGTCAGGCAATAAATCCACGATAATATGCGGAAAAAATAATCGTAAAAGTAAAAAAATTTAGGGGTGCACCCCTTCAGTTTTCCGGCTGATCACCGATCCCCGATCTTTTAAAAAGTCTGACCTGCCGATCCCGATTTTTTCCGATACCGATTTTTTTCATTACGAGCAGCATATACTTTCAGTCTTCCAATCTCGTTTTTTTGAAAAACATTGAACAATATCGGCAAAATAATACAAATAAGTTGTTTTAACTGCACATGAAGTAGTTCTCGCAAATAAAAATGAAAATCCTTTTAGTCATCTCAACAGAAGAGGACAGTGGCTGACTTTTTTTTCAGACCTCTCAGGAGGGAGATGAGATTGGTGGAAAAGATCGGTTTATTTTTAACGCATCGGCCGATCACTGATCTTCCAAAATAATGTAAATCAGGGCCGATGAATCGGCCAGCCGATCGATCGGTGCACTCTTTATACATAATAATAATAATAATAATAGTAATAGTAATAATAGTAATAATAATAGTAATATATAAATAATAATAATCAATAATATAATAACAAAAACAATTTAAATATAAATATAATATTAATATATATTATGATATATAATTATAAATAAAAAATAAAATAAATAATAACAACAATAATAATAATAATAATAATAATAATAATAATAATAAATAAATTAATACATAAATAATATTAATCAATAATATAATAAAACAATTTGAATATAAATATAATATTAATATATATTATGATATATAATTATAAATAATAATAATAATAATAATAATAATAATCAAATTAAGCTCATGAGTCTTCTTCGCCTGAAGATTGCGTCCATATTTCTGCCACTCTTATGAGGTACTCCCCCTAGTGGCCCTCCAAATAATTGCTCAATAAGTAATGAACAATGGCGCCGTGATTGCGGCTGAAAATTAACTACAAATATTGCGATACTTGCGTAGGCGTATCGTAATCTATCGGGAGACAAAAGTATCACGATTTATCGCGATTTTTGATCGTGATTATATTGCCACACTCCTAATTACTCGTAATACCCAGTTATTGTTCATCATCTGTGAAAAATTGTACAAATAAATGTACAATAAAAACAACCAAGGTCCCAGAATTGACCCCTGGGGGACACCACAGGTAATTGATCAATACACACCCTTGTGTACAAACTGCTGTTTATGAGATCATACGATTTAGCAATGGTTTTCCTCAGATGGCAATTTTTCCCCAATATTTAGACCAAAATGTTGTATGAAACCTAAAAAACAATGCTGCGGAATACTCTGTTTTTCCAAATGTCTCGTGACACCTGTGGGGCGGGCTGTCACACGTGGCCTGCTGCCTGTTGAAGAAGAACTCCTCCGAAGAGGCAACTTGATAATGTCAGCGGCTTTTTGTGTCGCCCCGAGATGACGGATGTCCTCTCCGCAGAATTGAATCATTTGAAACGGGCCTCTCACTGGATCGTGTTTCTTCATCTTGCGCCGTCCTGCCCGAATATGCTCATCTCGCTTTCATCTTCATTTTTACTCCCCGACTGCCGTTTGCACCTGCTTGTCTAATTCCGTCGGTAGGATTTATTTCACTCATCCTGCCATGCATCATCACACGTTGAAGATGGCGACGATATATCAGCAACACGTCCGTCTGCCTGAAGAATGCGGTCGACAGTCAACCAAAATTTATTATTTTGGGGATGCGTTCCACAGAATTATTATTATTATTAATTATTTTTTTTTGTAGCCCACATGCTGTTTTTGTGGAAAAAGGCACTTACAATACAAAATTAACAAATGTTGAAACAAAAACAAAAAAAATACACTTTAATGTCTCTATTTGTCATTTTGTCTTGCAAAGCAGACTGGAGTAGATCATGACAATGTTGTGCATTTCTGTAAATTGAAGCAGAAATCATTTGTCAATCAAATAATTTTTAATCGAAAATCGTTTGAATCGATATATATATATACACACACACAACCGTACAACCTGTACGCCTCGCTCAAGGACCTGGTGCTGCACTACTAGCACATGTCACTGGTGCAGCACAACGACTCGCTCAACGTCACGCTCGCCTTCCCCGTCTAGGGCCAGCAGCGGCGCTGACCCGACCCGACTCCTGCGACTCCTTACTACTTAGCTCCAGCATGGCCGACCTGCCCCCATTAACATCAAATTGCAGCGAATCAATGCAGTTCAGTTTTCATGACCTATATGTTATATTTAAAAAAAAATCCCTATATATATATATATATATATATATATATATATATATATATATATATATATATTTGTATTTAATTTTTGAATTTTAAATGACTAAAAGTGAAAATAAAAATGGATATAAAAAAATATAATTCCAAAATTATATCTAAAAAATAAATATAAATGGAAATAAAAAAGAGCAAATATGTATATATACATTTGTTTTTCATTTTTAATTGTATTTTTTTTATGTCCGTATAAATAAATGACTAAATAAATCAATGACTCCGCAAATAAATGAATAAATAAATAAATGACAAAAGTGAAAATAAAATGGATATGAAAAAATATAATTAAAAAATTAAATACAAATGTATATTTATTTATTTATTTATTTATTTATTTATTTATTTATTTATTTAATTATTTAATTTTTTTTTTTTTTTAAAGAACTCAGAATTGTTCATTCGGTAGTCTTACCGATTCAACGTCTTATCATCATTGCCTTTTTTTTTTTTTTTTTGTGTGTGTGTGAATCGATTTTTAAACTTCCATTTTTAATGGAAAAATATTCAACAAAACGTCTGACTTCGGGTTAGGATTCACACCTTGAGCATGGAAGAATGTTATATGAACGGAACATTAAGCCTTAATATTTTATTTTAATGCTGTTCAAACATGAAACAGATTACAACCTCTATAAGACTGAAATTTCAGATAAATAAATAATACATTTTCATATAAATCTTACACTCTACAAGCTTACTGATTAGTATTTTCTAAATTTGAATGAAAAAAAATCGCAACAATCGACTTATAAATTCGTATCGGGATTAATCGGTATTGAATCGAATCGTGACCTGTGAATCGTGATACGAATCGAATCGTCAGGTACTAGGCAATTCACACCCCTATTATATATATATATATATATATATATATATATATATATATATATATATTTATTGATTTATTTTTTGCTCTTTTTATTTCCATTTATATTTATTTTTTTGGATATATTTTCGAATGACATTTTTTTAATATCCATTTTATTTTTACTTTGTCATTTATTTTGAATTTTGGCAGTTTTGGTCCTCCATAAAAGTTGACATCTGAAGTTATTTATGTTGTTTGAGCTTCACTTTTTTTGGTCGCGTTGACATTTGGAAAGTTGCAACTGTAGTGTTTGGTTTTCCCGTTTTGAGGGAAAGGCGTGTCAGGCGCTCACCCATGCTGCTGCTGTTCCTCATCCACCATGCTTGCTCTTTGTCAAATTTGATGGTGGGGGAGGAAAAATGTAATTCAAAGAAGGCAGTAAAAGAAAGCAGGCCTCCCTGGGGAGATGATGCCTGCATGGCTGATTCAAGTTGGGGGAGGGGAGGTCCTTGTTTGAACTCGGGATGCGCTGAGGGGCGCCCAAGTGTTGCCGCTGTAGTCAAAACCTTTGTGCTGAGAAGAAGCTGCGCGCTCCCTAAATGTTTTATTCCTAACAAGCAGCAGAGCAGTCAAGTGGAATCATACACAATGCGCACCAAATATATAAATATATTTTTTATCAGAGCTTTTTGGACCCTGTGCGCATGATGATGATGAGTTTGAGGGCCGACCCGCGATAATTTTTTTTATGACGCCGCGCCTCAAAAGCGCCCGTAAAACCAATTTAATCTTGTGCCAAAATGTCGATTAGTTCAATGGCGTTGCATTTAGCTTTCGACGAGGCGAAGAGGCAGTGAGCTTACAACGGAAACAAAACGTCCTCTTTGACACCGTAGTTTCTTGGTGGGAATCATAACAATACAGTGAATTGAATGAACACGACTGAGAATAACAATCGAAACCCTCCTTGTTGATTTATTTATTGTGGTCTGGAACAGCACAAACAAAAATCAGAAAAGTATCGACACCTTGCATCTAATGCACCGTCAGATAATCAACATATTTGAAGGCCCATTTGGTATGAGCCAGTGCAATCGCACACATCCCACGGGGACTGTATTACAAGGTTCTGCTTTTGAATATACATGAATATTTATACTAGCGCACGTATTGGCTGTGTAAGAACATCTGCTGTCTGTGAATGGAATGTAAATGCTAGTTAGCACAGTTTGATTACCTTACATTAAAATTTTCAGGGGAGAGTTTGGAGAATACAATGGTACTACCGAAATATCAAAATTTTGCTCGTGACTGACGTGTGCCCACAAAGTTTTGCAATTGCCTGTAGATGCCACATGATGGCGGCCAAGCAATTTTTCTTAAAGACAAAACTAATGCCTGATGTTAAAAAAAACAAAACAAAAACAAACCATCTCTCCACACTTAAATGGAGTTCCTTGGCTCCAAAAAGGCCACAAGATGACATCAAAGTAATAGTTTTATATTCGACGTGGCTAGGGGAATTTGCAAATGCTGAACCACCGCCACAACTGACCCTTTCTTCACAATGTATCCTCACTCGGGTCAACAATCGGTAATTTCAGCAAAACAAAAGTTTGTTTGTAGCGACTTCAGTTATTCAGTATTCAGAGGTCAAGCATGAGTTTTGCAAATGTGAAACCTCAAACTATAAAACAACAATTACAAGACTAAGAAAGGACTTTAACGGCAAACTGATCATTTATTTATGATTATTATCATTATTATTATATATAATTTCTTTTAATTTATTAGTATTATGTATTTGTTTTTATTTATTTTTATTTTATTTATGTTTTTATATATATTATATATTTATGTATTATATTATGTATTTATATTTATACTATTTTTATTCTGATATGAATTAATGTACATTTTTTAATTTGTTATTCTTTATTTATTATGCTTTATTTTTTTATTATTGATTTTATTTTATTTTATTTATTATTATTATGATTATGATTAGTTTTATCGTAGATTATCATGGATTTATTCCCTGAGTAATATATCGATAATCGCGGTATCGTCATATCGTGAGATAATCGTTATAGTGAGCCTTGAATCACATATAGTACTGTATCATGAGGTACACAGAGGGGTTCCCACCCCTAATACATATATATATATATATATAATTTAAAGGGGGGGCTGGAGTAGGATAATGGCATTTCAATGTGGCAAACTAATTTGCGATACGCGTAAACTGAGCTGAGAGCTTGATAGTGGAACATAATGGACTCTCAAGTCAAGGTATCACTGGCTTCATATTGATGAGTAGCAACAACAACAGAGTTGAAAGGCGCCAGAGATGGAAGGTGAACGTCAGCCGGCAACTTTTGAACTACGAGTTGCTTGCTTGCTTGCTTGTGTTGGACTTGCCCTTCAGCACTTGCCCTCCATCCCGTCATCAAAAGCCGCAGCTCACCAATACTCACTCATGGTCTTTAGCGCCCGCCGCAGTTTCCAAGCCTTTCCTCCGGAGGCGCCGCCGCCACCCCATAATATATTCCTCTCTTTGGTCAGTGTGTTAAAAGCCCGTGGCCCTAATTAATAAACGGCTGGCGAAGGTCCCTCCCCTCCCAGCCCGCCCTCCCTCCCGTACTATCGGCAGACATTATGTATTCAAGGCTCTCAGTCATTTATTGTGTCTCTAATGACATTCAAGCATTTGCGCAAAGATGGGCAGGGACACGGGATTGCTTTTATCATTTTGTTATTTGTTATTTTCCTGGCGGTATCCAAGGACAACAGCTTGTCTCCAGGGCTTTATTTTATTTTATTTTATTTTTTTAGCCCTTCCTCCTCCTCCTCGCTTCTTTCAGCAGCAAGCTTCAAAAATGTATGCAGCCATTTTCTCTTGTCTTAATTCCCTTAAAAACGAAATGTGTTTGGGAGATAAGGACAATATTGCGCCACTTGTTCTTTACCATGTCAATAAAATGAATTGCTGCGTGCAAATTGGTTCTCATGGGCCGTGATTTATTTCAGAAGGTAAACGTCTGAAATGGAATTTACTGGTAATATGTGTGGCGACGCAATCAATGTCCTTGAGAAAAATGCACAACTGTTATTCGATACGCGGCACTTTTTTTTTTCCCCCAGCGGAAAATACAGTCGACTTGCATTCATCAACCAAAAAAGGTGCAAAATAGAGACCACATAAAAACTTTTTTTCTCTCTCGCTCTCTCTCGCTGAGGCTTTTTAGAGCATTTTTGGACATCACATTGCACAACATGTTGGCACATTATAAGTAGGGCTTCTGGATTATGAAGAAAATATTAATCACGATTAATTTGGTAAATCAGGGTGTCCCGGACTTGCGTCAGAGTTCCGTTCCTACACTAGCGATGTAAATCAAATTTCGACTTAAGTCGAATTTCCACATTAAAGTCAATATTTACATGGAATTAATTTGCATAAAAAATCTAAAATACATGAAAATAATAACAAAAAAGATCCTGTCCCACTGAAGCCCAATTCTATCTATATATATTTATATATATATATTTCTTATATATATATATATATATATATATATATATATATATATATATATATATATATATATATATATATATTTCTTATATATATATATATTTCTTATATATATATATATATTTCTTATATATATATATATATATATTTCTTATATATATATATATATATATATATATATATATATATATATATATATATATATATATATATATATATATATATATATATTAGGGGTGTTAAAAAAATCGATTCGGCGATATATCGCGATACTACATCGCGCGATTCTCGAATCGATTCAATAATAGGCAAAATCGATTTTTTTTTTTTTTTAGGATTCACACCTTGAGCATGGAAGAATGTTATATGAACGGAACATTAAGCCTTAATATTTTATTTTAATGCTGTTCAAACATGAAACAGATTACAACCTCTATAAGACTGAAATTTCAGATCAATAAATAATACATTTTCATATAAATCTTACACTCTACAAGCTTACTGATTAGTATTTTCTAAATTTGAATGAAAAAAAATCGCAACAACCGACTTATAAATTCGTATCGGGATTAATCGGTATCGAATCAAATCGTGACCTGTGAATCGTGATACGAATCGAATCGTCAGGTACGAGGCAATTCACACCCCTAATATATATATATATATATATATATATATATATATATATTTCTTTTATATATATATATATATATATATATATATATATATATATATATATATATATATATATATATATTAGAGATAGACCGATATGCTTTTTTCAGGGCCGATACCGATTCCGATTATCGGTCGTCAAGGAGGCAGATAACCGATATTTGAAGCCGATATTCATTTGCAGTAAAAGTTAAAATGTTGGCACCAAATTTTTGAATAATGCAAACCCTAACAGTTCTTTACAATGGATTCTCACACTGCATTTTTCATTTTACATCCTTCTATCTGCAATAAGACGTTGGTGGCGGGGGGAGTTAAATGTGGGGCCAATGTGACATTACCTTTTATAGCATTTGGGATACTTGTAGTTTTATTCTATAAATGTTATATTTTTATATTTTGAAGTAATAGGAGGAACCCTGTCATTCAAAATGCTGCTGCTGTGCAGCTGTGGCATTACTTATTACTACAGCAAAAAAAAAAAAATTCCATGAGAAAAACTATTCATCCCTGAACAGTGAACACCATACAGTTCTTGTAGACCTTATTATGATTATTGTTATTGTTACCATATAGACAGTTTTGATAAGCTGAGGATCTTAAATCGAGAACAGCAATATCATGCTACTCCTCTCTACAAGAGAACTGTCAAAAGACACTTCATCATGTAGTTTACTGCCACTTAGGATGCCCCAATCAACGCAGAAAAAGGTAGAGTAAAATAACTTGGTTATAATAATAGTGAGAATAACTTGGTTAAACAGACATTGTTGCGGTGGACCGCTGCCACTTTCTGCTGTTTAATGTGTTTTACACTTATAGACCCGTGTGTGTATATGGGCACACTATTCTCTCACTACTGTACTGTACTGTATCACTTAATGGCACAGATTTACTTGTCTAAATAATAACTGGGCTGCAACATTGCTAATTCACATGAACAAGCACTATCTTAGCTGTCCACATGAATAGTTATTAACACACGAGAAAGTTATACAACACACCAAACATGAGCTCATTATTCAAAGTATGATGCACGTAACGAAATTACATCACTGAACATTAATTGCAGCCGACTACGGCCGTAGATGTTACATATTAGTGGCATCCATTGAGAGCATAATGTCCCAACTTACGGCAGACATGACGTGAAAAGAGAGACAAAACGAGCAAATATGCACACTATACTTTAGTGCACTTCTCTACTAATGCCAAACATACGGAAGAGAACACGTTTGTGTAGTTAAACGGTGTTTGAGACACTTAATTTGTTACGGAGCGGACTTTAACGAGGTGCACAACGAGCTGTCAATCAAATCGACGTCGAAGCTTAAGGCACACAATGGCAAACCAGTGCGACAAATAAACAGAATATAAAGTAACTAAACGCTATTTAGTGTCACTGTGGCATCTCACTGCATAATAACCGCTATGCAACAAGTAGTGGACCTGACCCAGAATGCAATCTGTGCGTCACGAGAGGTAAATATAATGACATTACTCTACTCTTAACATGGAACTAGACAATATAATAATGACAACTGTTAATATTTGGAACCTTTCTAACAAACATTGTTTACTTAATTAAGTGAAAATGTGTGTGATTCCCTCCCCGAGTAGTTCAAGTAGCGAATTAGCTACTGGGTGTTAGCCTCCATGCTAAGCTGAACACACCACTGTTAGCTAGCGGGGATTCAATGCAAGGCAATGCAGCTCCATTCATATAGTGCATTTAATACACAACATAATTCAATGTGTTTAGCTTATCATGGTGAAAAGTTCAGCGGAGTCTCTTCTCTTTTAACTTACCTTCGAAGCATGTGTCTCGCGTTGTGGGTGCGTGTGTGACCGGCTACTGTGATACACGGCATACACTACTGATTGGTTCTGGCTCTTGCACGACTAACCAATCAAATGCTGCTATGGGCGTTACGTTGCTGGAGTTGGACTCCATAACAGACAGAGACGCTCTGGGCTGCATTCGAAGCGAAAAGACGGAGTTTTAAATGGATCGCTCATATCGGCCGTCAGATTAATAAAACAGACCGATACCGATATGTACCAATATGTCAAATATCGGCCCCGATTATCGGCCCGGCCGATTATCGGTCTATCTCTCTCTATATATATATATATATATATATATATATATATATATATATATATATATATATATATATATATTTCTTATATATATATATATATATATATATATATATATATATATATATATATATATATATGTATATATATATATATATATATATGTATATGTATCTCCAACCTCCCCACAATATTGTGATGATTATCGTATTGTGACCTTCATATCGGGATATTGTATTGTGATGTTTGGATATCGTTACATCCCTAAGTATAAGTGCACTCAGTTTACAATTTTGATCAAATTGGATTATTCATTTGTTTGACTATGATGTGTTTCTTGGCCAAAGTACCATTGGAGTTGATGCACAACTCATTTGTTATTCTCAAAACGAATAGCGAATGTGAATTTTGGTCTCCGTAAAATCCCATAAAGTGGTCACTTCAAAAAAGATGAACCGCGATACAGCGCGGGTTCACTTTACAGTACATTAATCATAGATTCCAGATAATCCAGATGGATTATTCCACCTTCACATTTAGGAAGAAAAATAAGTGAATCTATATTTTTAATCTTGAAGGCAGCCCCCTCTATTGATGAGTCTCATAAGCGTTTCATACAATGCGGGTGAAACTTGCACCGTGTGAATATTAATGCGGCTGAGCTGGGAAGAAGCAAGTTTTTATTTATTAAGCAGCACAGCTGCTTTCACCCCCATCACTTTCATCTTTTTTTTTTTCTTTACATTTCAACTCAGACACAGCACTGGGGGGAAAAAAATCACTTGGAAGGCACACTGAGCACACAGCGGTCATCATCTCACCGGCTTGGAAATACTACTTTCCTTTTTCGGGCAGGGGGCTATTTTGTCCGTGTCAGTGGCATGATGTGGATTTCACTACTGTCCAGACCCCCTGAGGAAGCTTGCGGGGATATCTGGTCTGCTCGGCCCACTGAAAAGGAAAAGTGAACAACCAGCTGCCTTGTCTTCCATTGTGTGCGATGATTTGGCTTTAAAGCTTAAAATAGACGAAATGACACGACATTTTATTTTAGGATGATAGCGACAATGTAAGATAATTTAATGTTGCTAATTGTAACGAATTGTCATCCCCCCGCAGGTGGTCAAGGACAGACACAGCCGCTGGTCCACGTTCACTTTATTGAACAAACGGTAAGAAAATATGCTATAAAAACATGGAACCTACCAAAAGAAAGATGAGTCTCTTCTTTCATCAAGAAAAAAAAAAGTACATTTCTATCTGTTTCCGTTTTGCAGCAATTAGTATTAGAATATAGCTGTTTCATCATTATTCACAAATCTGGTTAGAATTGTGAGTAATATAGCTATTTTTCAACATGGCCCTGGTTGAGCTCTTAAACTCTGCTGCCACCTGCTGGTCGTTTGCGTAATAACTACCATTTCTTCAACCATTCTTTGCAGTTGAGAGGCTGTATCAAAGCCTTCTGTATGCTCTAGCATAAAAACAAAACAAAAAAAATACATATATATATATATATATATATATATATATATATATATATATATATATATATATATATATATATATATATATATATATATATATATATATATATATAATACCTTTACAATTTCTCATAGTCTTTGCATTTCAGATCATTCTCTTGAATCAATTTTCCATCTGTAGTCTTGTAAGAAAAAACAATTGTGCTCTGCTTTTCTTTCTCGGTGAACAAATGTGGCAGTTTTCTGTTTGATTCTGCCACGTATGTCATCATCTTTGCTGTCATGTCTCTTCTTCTGCCAACTGACAACTTTGACAAACGCCAACTACTACGTTGTCGGAACGAGACGGCTCAAAAAAGATTTCCTTGGTTGTTAAATCTCACTCGAAGAGAGACACTCCAAAAACGCAACGCATAATGTGCTTAACTACCTTGTTATTATACTATTTTTTAATAGTACAGTCTTCCTACTGTCAGCAGAGGCAGCTTCCACTTGTTCAATTAAAAGATAATTCTTCTCCATGGTCAGCAGAGGGTATGTCCACCTCTTCAAATCTAAATTGCACCATCCATTTGCTCCGTTGGAGTGCAGTAAACCATTAAATAAACAGAAACTTACAGAAACTGAGAATATTACATGAAATTGCTCCTTTGTACAAAAATTCTGAAATGATGTCATACAGTTATAAAAAAAAACAAACACGAATGTTGTTAACGTAACTGGCCAAAAGTGGCCACAGAAGAGCCAACTGGATGTAAACAGAATATTACAATTGAAATATTTAGAGCAAAAGTTGGAAATGACAAAATCTTGGGAAGTTTTGTTACATTTTGCATGAACACATCTTTGAACCGTGGTTCTTAAATTACCTTGGGTTCGATTGAACCCCAGAGCTTCATGCTAAGTTTGTTCAGGCAAAAAAAGTGTGGTTGGACATATTATGCGCAATATGAATTTACATGCATACGGAGCATATGGTGTTCCACAGGGTTCAATTCTGGGGCATCTGTTGCCCGTGAGTTCCATCTTCAGAAAACAACGGTAGTTACTCTCCCTCTTCATTTTGTTCACCAGTAAACCCTATTCCTATGTCTTAAATTTGGAAAAATATATATATTTCATAGGGGTATCAGGTGATTACATTTTTTTAATCGGAAATAGTTGCATGACTTCACAATTAATTACATATTAATTAATTTTATATTTGTTTAAATGTGCAATTAATTTTTGTTTGTCTTATTTGGTTGTTTGAGTTTCTTTACTTTATTGATTTTTTTATTAATATCTTATTTTCTTTTAGCTTCATCTTATATTTTCTGTATTTGATATTTTAATTTTATTGTATTATTTAATTTTACCTGTATTTTATTTTTTTTCAAGTTTTACTGTATTATTTTTCATTTTTTTTATCTCATATTTATAACTTTAATTTTTTAAACTTTATTAATTTATTGTATTTTAACTATATTTTTTATTTTTAGGTTTTCATTGGATATATCTTTATATTGTATGTTCTATCTTGTTATATTTTATAATTTTTTTAAAATATATTTTTATATTATTTTGTTGTTATTAATAGGGCTGTCAAGTGATTAAAATTTATAATTGTAACTGATTGCATGACTTAAATAGTTAACTTACGATTAATCGCAAATTTTATATCTGTCTTAAATGTACGTTAAAATGTACAATAAAATATAAGTTTTCATACTCTTGTTAACATAAAAGTGGAAAAATTAAACTAATGGAAATATGGCTGCATCTTTTAGTCATTGATACAGTAATTTCATGCGATATTGATTTGTGTTGAGGTCATTTTTCTGCCACTAGATGGCAAAATTGTATTTGTAAGACATTGGTGACAGCTCAGTGCATTTTTCTTTTCATATTAAGAGCCGTCTAATCTTAACACCAAGTAACTTGTGAAATTGTGCACATTTTTTTTAAATTGTAAAATACAACTTGACCCCACTCTCCACAAATATATTCATTATTATTACACTTATTAATTTTGACAACCCTAATATTTTATTTATTCATTTTATTTTTCAAAAAGAAGGGTTTGATGAACACGCAAGACTGACGGTGTTCATTACCTCCCACCAAGGTTACGAACCATCGTCTCGGAATGAAGATTTAATGCGGCAACGCGTTTGAACTCGTCCATTCCACCACTCGCTTGTGCTTCGATTTAACCGAGAGGTCACGTTTGTTTGCTCAGACAGCCGTAAAGCGACACGAGGAGATTTCCTCTCAACCAAACATCTGTTAGTTGAAAGGATCCCCTTGACTTGTAAATAAAACAACAGATTGACTTTGCAATGTCGGTCTCCTCGAAGACGATCGGGGAAAAAAAAAAAAAAAAAAAAGTGCCTAATAGCCCAAACCAAGACACAGCAGTGGGCCTCGCTCGTGCAATTAAGCTCACAGTTTTTAATTAGCAGCTGATTAATCTCTTCAAAATGAGCCCTGTCCTTGAAATTGTGCCGCTTTTCAATTTAGTTTTCCGGCCAGCAAGAAGCTTTTACACTTGTGTGAAAACCTTTTTGCAATATCGCCGCATGCTTGTAAACCGATAGCTCGTAAAAAAAGAGCAACCCAATGATTGGCCGTGTGCAAAAAAGTTTGCCGACTATATTGGCGACAGGTGCCGCGTTTCTCATTTGTTCGCTTTTATTGACTTGTTTACTTGGATCTTTTCTGGCACCCGGCGGCTTTGAAAATTGACTGGGGACGACTGAATGATGTGGTGAAAATCATTTACATTTTCATTGGGAGCTACAAAAAGAAGCATTGTGCTTTTGCCATCACACTTGCTGGAAATCAAATGTTTTCACCGAGAATGGGGAAATATTGGGGGGGATGAGCATTTCGTCGATATTTACGATGCACTTTGTGGTTTGTCATATGGCTTGCACAATGTAAAAAAAGAAAACTTTCCTCCATCTTGCCTCAACAATTTTGTGGAAGCACAACAATATCATTGAAAAACTAGACTAAGTGCAATTTCTAGAGAAATTGCGTGGGAATGCTGAAAGCTGAATGCTAATAGCTGAATGCTAATAGCTGAATGCTTATGAAGGGAATTGAAGGATAAATTATGTGAAAATTACATAGTAATTAACTATTAATTACTAGTAATAGTAGTAGTATTACTAATAATTCTGAAGTAGTAACTTGTAGTTTAATGACAAATAAAAACCCATCCATCCATTCTAAGTCAGTAGTCAGCAGTAGTCACCTGCCATAAATTACTAGTATAGTAAAGTCCTTTCATTCATCTATTTATAAGCAATGCCTTATACCCCTCTTTTACATCTTTGAGTGCTGTGGCTGAAGAAAAAAAAAGGATTTTCAGCAACCTTCAACTAAAATCAGCACAAAAAAATAAATATAGGATGCCATGTCAGTCTACTTGGCACAAAACACAACTCCTTGTTCAATCAGATGGCACCTTAAAGTCACGTCACTTCAGCAGTGTTCCATTCATAACGTTATTCATGATCATCATCGGACTACTGCAATTGGCTGGCAACCAATTAAGGGTGCAACCCGCCTCCTGCCTGAGGCCGGCTGGGATAGGCTCCAGCACCCCTATGATCCTTGTGAGGAGTAAGCAGTTAAGACATTGGATGGATGTATCATCCGACTAACAGAAGGCGACTTTATCCGCCAACAAGAGAAAGAAATCGTCTTCAGATATTAATTTTGTCATATCTAGTAATATTTCTGCTTTCAGCATTCCCACAATAATAATAAGTAAGAATAAAGAATCTCAATAACATATGTGGGTATGCTTCCCACAATAAGTAAGAATAAAGAATCTCAATAACATATTCCCACAATAATCATCACAATGATTTGATTGAGATTGAAATCATGATTAATAAAACGATTATTCATTAATCTGAAAATTAAACTACTCCAAACTCCCATCCTAGCCTCATGCCCATTCATCATGCATGTTGAACAATTTTATTCTTGAACACTTTATATTCTTTTTGTCAAGTACAAGATATATATATATTAGGGGTGTTAAAAAAAATCGATTCGGCAATATATCGCGATACTACATTGCGCAATTCTCGAATCGATTCAATAGGCGTCTGAATCGATTTTTAAACTTCCATTTTTAATGGAAAAATATTCAACAAAACGTCTTACTTCGGGTTAGGGTTCACACCTTAAGCATGGAAGAATGTTATATGAACGGAACATTAAGCCTTAATATTTTATTTTCATGCTGTTCAAACATGAAACAGATTACAACCTGTATAAGACCGAAGTTTCAGATAAATAAATAATACATTTTCATACAAATCTTACACTCTACAAGTTGACTGATTAGTATTTTCTAAATTTGAATGAAATAAATCGCAACAAACGACTTATAAATTTGTATCGGGATTAATTGGTATCGAATCTGTGAATCGTGATACGAATCGAATCGTCAGATACTAGGCAATTCACACCCCTAATGTGTATATATATATATATATATATATATATATATATATATATATATATATATATATATATATGTATGTATGTATGTGTGTGTGTGTGTATATATATATATATATATATACATACATATATATATATACATATATACATATATATATATACATATATATATATATATATATATATATATATATATGTATACATAAAATATTAGGGATGCAACAGTTCTCGGTCTTGAACCGGACCATTCGGTCCACCCTGCGCGGGACAATACACCCTTATGGACCACGGGTTTTCGGTCCACAACAAATGTTGTATTTATTGATGCTAACACGCCACTGTGTGTGCGCGTGCAAGCCGAGGCAGCCGCGCCGGCTGGAGAAAAGCCCTCCCCACGACTGAATTAATGTCCAATCATTGTTGGGGTTCTGCCCACTCGCCCCCCTCACACAGAAGCGGAAAAACAAGCGCGAGGTGCAGAGTTGACAGACCAAAGTTTTGAAGAAGTGGTGTGGAATAATTTCGGCTTCCTTATCGAATACGACGATGAGGGAGTGAAAACGGCGTAAAGAAATGTTCCTGTCTGTAAACATTGCTTGTAACATGTCCCATACGTTAAAGGGATAGTTAGGATTTTTTGACATTAATCTATTTTATCCTCACCTCCAGTGTGTGCGATCATCACTGACTTACCCCTGACAGCGTTCTGTGACACGAGTTCTGGTCCGGTGTTGCTCGAGAGGAAAATAGTCTGGCAAGCTGGCTGTCGCCAAGTAAATAAAGCGTTTTTCTTCTGAAAACAATTTGTGTTCAAAAGAGTGATACATTTGCATCACAAAACTTCACCCTAAAAAAAAGTCAAGACTCCATTTCTGCCGGGCACTATTTTTCTGTTCGTTCGTATCACTGCATGGCACCCCGCATACAGCTGAGAGGCGCGCACTAATCTACAAGTTGTTTGTCTTTTCGAAGGCGGAAGGCGCGACTATCAGCTGTCTGCAGCGCGTCTATCAGCTGTATGCTGTCAGCTGTATCATTAGGGATGTTTTGGCCCTTTGTTTAAAATCTACACTAATTGTCAGATGAAGGGGAACATAATATGCTTGTGAAGCAAGTCAATATGTGGAGGAGCTCAATGTGTGCGTGCATTAACAACAAACTATAATAATAATAATAAAACCTAATAATAACATTGATGTTATGTACAAAAGCATAATATTGTGCTTTTTTGTTTTTAGTATTTGCTCTTTTTTTTCAATATTGTGACCTTTTTTAACTCTTTCAACCCCATAAACGTATAAATACGTTTTTTAATACTTTGTCTTTCTCTCTTGAAAAAAATAAATAATTTGTCCTTCACTCCCAAAAACGTATTTATATGTTTTGTTTGTTTTTTATGCTGTAGCACACAGAAGGCTTTGATCCAGCTTCTAATCTGAAGAGGTCGCTTAAAGCAATGGCTGTTATTACAAAAAATGACAAACAGGTGGCAGCAGAGTATTAGGTCAGCCAGGGCCATGTTGCAGCAAGCTCTTTTTGCCAGTGTTTTCAACAGGTCTGTGAATAATGATGAAACTTAGCTATATTCTAATGCTAATTGGTGCTAAATGGAAACGGGTAGAAATTACTTTTTTTTTTTTTCTGATGAAAGAAGATGTTTTTATAGCAATAGAACACAATATTCTGTGGGCCTTGCAAAATCAGTCAAAATCCAGTAAACCAGCCGGGAGTGGTGGCTTGCTTCAGTGAAAATTTCTGGGAGTGAATGAGTTAAAAACCATCAACCTCCCCACAATATGGTGATAATTATCATATTGCGTGCTTCATATCGTGATATCGTGTCGTGACATTTGGATATCGTTACATCCCTATACAGTACAACATATTTTTTCTAAAACCAGTTTGCATTTGCATGGTGATTTCCCGGATTGCTGGTGTATGAGTGTGTGTTGCTTAAGACGATGAGCATCCACTATTGTGTTACAAAAACATTAAAAAATAAAAATAAAAAACTCGGCAGCCATCCCGCCTCGTTTTGTTGTGGTGAACGCGTTGCGTAATGTGAAACCACATCACTTATTTAAAGTTTGCTTTTCCTTTCATATGGACTGAAGAAAGAACATGCTTTTTTTTCTTTTATTTACTTTTTTATTTTGTGCGAGGAGCTTCACAAAAAAATAAATAATAATAATTCATATTACAGTGTGGAGTGAATCTCTGTTTATTGCAGGGGATGCGCTGCAGACCGTAAACTTTTTCATAGTTGTTCCCATTCCCAACAAGTTATTAAAAGACACTTTTTCAAGTATTCCTTGGCGTCGACTTTATGCTGTCAAGAAGTGTGAAACTGTCGTATAAAACATCGCCTATGTTGGATGAAAAAGAAGACTTTCACTTGAACGGTTCTTCAAATAAAGAGGCCGAGTGTGCTTGCTTGAAGACAGCCAGCTGTCTTTAGACTCATATTTAACGGAAAGGGTGTTGATTTGAACACACTAGCCAGAACACATTCCACGAGAAAGAATATTTCAACACAAAAAGCATTCTAAGTCATTTAATGGATTTTTCACTGAAATTAAGGCATTAAATGGCATTAAAAATTTAAATCTGATGTAAAATTGTTGTTCATGTTTTTATTTTACAGGCGACATTGTGTGAAGGTGTCACTATAGCACAATTTACCAATAATAAATGTGGTCAATGTGTATATTTGTAGGGACTGGTGACGAGTCAATCAACAAAATAACCTGAAATCAACAAGTTGTTTCATGTTGAAAAGAAAAATGTACTGTTTCGGTCACCAATGTCCAACATGAGACACTAATGCCAAAAAAAAATACCTCAACACAAATCTAGAGAAATAGAACCACATTTGTCCACTTTTATGTTAACTATTTTTCTGCCACTGACGAGAATTCTCGTCAGTTGAAAGCATGACGTTATGTGCCAGTGGTGAATTTTCTCGTCAACGTTTTTTTTATTTTATTTTATTTTTTATTTTTATTTATTTTTTTAAATGAATGGGTGGAGTAGCCGCTTGGGCGTCTCTCCCTCTTATATGAAGCTCGGGAGGAACTGTAATGGTTAATGGTGACCACTTGATGGCAGCAGTTTCTCTTTTTGCATAAAAACAGGAAGAATGTGTGCAGACAGATCCTGCAATGCATACATGAGAGTGTTTAACTCTTGTGATTCACTCTTTAACACAAAAAAAAAAAAAACTCTCTCGATTCGTTTCCGATTTATGGGTCTGTGATTCTATTCAGACTGGATTTTCGATTCCAATTGATTTGATTGACAATGATTTCTGCTTCAATTTATAGATGAGCAAAGATTTGTTATGATCTACTCCAGTCTAACTCGCTAATGCTAATTAGCGCATTACTTGCGGCACTTTCATCCCTCAAAAGAATGGCTATTCAAACAAAACGCTTCGGGATTGTATACAGAGAAGCATCGTATCATTACTCACCGGCATATAAAAGAAAAATGAACTTTTATTGCCATAACTTAATCGTGACTTTTTCCTTCTCCTCTCTAATGTGGCTACAACTTAACTGTGTATCAGAACGCACGGAACCACACTGCCCCGAAGTGGTCAAATCGGGCTCAACATGAACAGTGTTCCCAGTACACAAACAAGGGCAAGGAAAGTATCAACTAATAAAATCGATTTTAGGACATTTAAAATCAATTCTGATACTAAATGAGAATCACGATTCTTATGAGAATCGCTTTTTTTTTTTTTTTTTTTTTTTTTTTTTTTAGCACACCCCTAACTGATATCGTGACATTAAAACTGCCACAATATCGTCGTCGTCATGTTCACAATATTCAAAATGCAACACATCTTTTTAAAAAAAAAGTCAGGTTGATTTCCATTTGTGCAATTGTAGCACACTCTGGTGGCTATTTTTATTTTTATTTATTTTTATTTTTTTTGTGCAATTAAATTTTCATTAGGGATGTTTTGGCCCTTTTATATGTTTAAAATGTATTCTAATTGTCAGATGAAAGGGGAACGTAATATGCCTTTGAAGCAAGTCAATATGTGGAGGAACTCAATGTGTGCGTGCATTAACAACATAACATAATAATAATAAAACATAATAATAACAATAATAACATACCATTGACGTTATGTACAAAAGTAAAATATTGTGTTTTTTTTGTTTGTTTTTTTAGTATGAGCTAATTTTTTTACAATATTGTGACCTTTTTTGAATATTGCCAACCTCCTCACAATATCGTGATAATTATCGTATCGTGAGCTTCATATCGTGATAGCGTATCATGACATTTTGATATTGTTACATCTAGGGCTGCACAACATATAAAAAAAAAAACTCTGTACTTTCACTTCAACAGACGACCTGGCGGTTGCCGTCCGGCGATCGCCATGGGAACGCCGCGTCGTGCTGAAAAAAAGCGTCTGAGATCCATCTCTTTGAGATTCCTGCCACTTTGATTGGATTCTTCCTCGTCTGCACAACAGGCTCTCCCACTAATGCTTATTTTGATGGCGTGGCCTTTCTCCTTTTTCAATGTCATGTCAATTCCGTCGCGCCAAAAGTGTGCTCCGTGTGCAGTTGCACGCCGCCGTCGTATGTAGGTCACCTCTTCAGCGCTTCACTCGTCGTGACGCCTCGTTTCATTTGGCGCCACACTGACTGAACCCTTCGCTCTTATCACTCATACTCGCAACTGGAGTTGCGGTTAAGCCCTTTTGGCCGATTTTATTCCCTTAGTTCCCAGTTGGAATAAAATTATTAATTGAGTCAATTTGACATTGAAAGGTAGTTATAGCTTTGACAAGGCGACAGTTTGAAGGCCCCAAAAAAAAACGGCTTAATTTCAGTCAGTCAGTCGGTAGGCTTCGTTTTCTCTCTATGTATGTTTTGTGTAGGGCTGCAACTAACGGTTTTAATAAACAATTAATCAGTGAATCAGTTTTTTTTTTTTTTTAAATATAAAAGCATTTTAACCCAAAATTGTCAAAAAAGAAAAAAAATGCACTAATATGATTTTATTTTATATTTTTATTTATTTATTTTTTTATGATTCATTTACTGGTTTTGTTGGTAGTGTCACAAAATTGGCTAAAATATTGATCAATTTCCAAAGTTGAAGCTGACGTTTGTAAATGTCGTTATTTTGATTCAACTGTAGCGATAATTGGGTCATCTTTTGGACGAATTAATAATCTGGACGTTACAGAGGTAAATTATATTTACCTCGATAACCTCTAGGGGCACCACGTTGGTTTTGCTTTGGGTTAACGGGAGCAAACAACGACCAAAATCCTTCTTTCATCAGTCATTTATAATCTAAAGTCGCCACACTCGATATTCAGTGGTTCGTTGTACTAACAAAAGAATAATAATCCACTCGGAAACACAGATGACTTAGGCGGAATAGAGTTAATAAAACATGCATTTATTCACGATTGCTACACTACAGAATCCAAACACTGCCTATCTAACTATTCTACCGTCAGAAGAAAATAAATAAAATAAAGCTAATGAAAATAAGGAAGGAATGCGAATGAATAAGGAAACAGGGAAAAGAGAAATTTGACCTGCCAGATCTGTGATATGTTTCAACCGTAAGTTGCACGCAGTGGTACCAATTTAGGGAACGTGGACTTACGAGAATAGGTGTTGCGTCGAAGCGGACAGAAACGGGCGGTCTTTTGAAAGGGGGAAGAATAGTCAATGTTCGTTCCAAAAGGAAAGAAAATCAAAAAAAAAAAGTTATTCCACAGGTGAGGCAAGGGAGCCGCTCGGGGGCTGACGTAGTTGCGCGGCTCGTCCCTTGATTGGTTGGCGACTCGGCGAGGTTGATTCTCCGGCGAGGTTGGTTCTGCCGGACAGCTGTCCGACTCCAGGTGTTGGAGCTCGGTCCGCTACGCGCCTGCGTACGCGGAAGGCCAGCCGTTGGAGGTGAGCTGGCACCGCGGCGGGGCGCCACCGAATAGCAGGTGGTGCGGGCGGCTTAGGTGCAACAACCTTGAGTCCGGCGGTACGTAGCAAGTGTACCCCGGGGCCGCGGAGTTCGCCGCTGGCGGGCAATCACCGATGGTGAAGAAACAAAAAAAGAAAAAAGGGGAGTAAAAGAGTCTTTGGGGTCAGCGTTGCAGTTTGCACCTGCTTTGGCGTGGCGTGGAGCGAGTGTCTGCTCTCGGCAACGGTTGCTGCCAGAAAAAAAAAGGCCACGTGGTTGGCAAGTTTCTTGGAACAAAGTTCGAGCAGGCTGGGACGCTTGCAGGTCGTTAGCCTGAGGATGATGATGTTGGAGGAGAGTTTTGGAAGAGGAAGAGGCAAGAGGGGGTCCCCTCGTCTTTTTAAAGTCTATGGGCGGGGCTTCAGTAGGTGGTGGCACACCCTTCTGTTCGCTCGCGCAGACTTAAAAAAAATTATTAAAGGGATTAATAATTTGGCATTAAATTTGGTCAGTCTGGCAAATCAGTTTTCCCACACAACCCGTTTAACACACATCGTAATTAATGCATCATAAACTAACTTGTGAGGTAACTTCTACTTGTCTAATCTGACTGAACTGAAAGATATTGATTAACTTTCATTCTTTATGGAGTACAAATGAAATAGGATGTTCATACACACAGACATAACATGAATCATTCGTAGTTCAGTTATCTGTCAAGAATTATCATGGTATAAATGTGTAAAATGTGGTTACTTATGTGAATTATCACTAAGGATAGTTCCAAGTTTCACCACTTGACCGTGCTGTTGCTCCATCTAGACGTTCCCCCTGGAATGGCGAGACGCCAGAATATCCTTTGTGATTGATAAGAGGTCATGAACATTCCTTTGATCAGTCGTTTGTGTATTCCAAATCATTGGAGCCATTTGTTCGGGCTCCGGGAAGACGGGCTTGAATACACTCCTTCAGCAGACGCATAAATTCCTTTGTCACCTGGTCAGCGGCTTCAAAAGAGCTTTGTTGGTGGTTGGGTGACCACCTGCAGAGCTAACCAAGCTTAGATCCTGTCTGGGCAGTGGAATATTTATGCAACTGCAGAGAATTTGCTTTAGAAGAAGCAAACTTAAAAAAAAATTAGAGAGTAGACTGGGCCATAGGCAATAGTTGTTACACAACGCACTGATAATCAGTCTGCTTTCATAGAGCACTAAATAAATCGGAGAATATTTGGTGTTGAGAGATTGAAATCCTGAGGACTGGGACAATTCTAGGTCTCTAAATGATTAATCCATGATCAAAAATCGGTTATTGATTAGTTGTCGATTAATCGTAGCACCCCTATTATTATTTCTGTAGTGTTTTGATTTGTTGAGTGCTAAAGAAGTGAGTTAGCAACTTTAAATGGAAGTAGATAAAAACAATCCAATTTATTTCATTGTTTATTTGCCTTTATTAAAGATCAAGGCATATGATCAATATATTTATGTATTTGCAGTTGCCAGTCGTCCCTCCCTTTGGAATGACCTTCCACAAAATATTAGGCAATCTCTCTCTCTATAACCTTAAAACCCATTGTATTCATCTGCTTTTGGCACACCATGACCAAGGTTATATTAGTGAACTAAAACTAACGATAAAACTAAAATAAAAAAAAAACAATTTTATTAATGAAATAAAATAAAAACGTAAATGCTTAACTGAAACTACATTTTATGTTTAGAAAACTAACTATAATTATAACAAAAATGTCCTTTGTTTTCATCTTTAGTAATTTAATGCGTGAGCCTTTAGGGATGATTTTTAATGTAATTAAGTAGATTTATTTTGATATTAACCGGAATAAGGACGTTTTAAGTGTGTCACACAGAAGTGACGTCATCGAGCAACAGCCATGTTAGCATGCTAAGCTAATGCTAATATTAAATTAGCATGCTAATGCTAAGCTAATTCTAAGCTAATGCTTATTTAGGATCCAAAGTTAATATGCTAAGCTAATGCAAAGATAATGCTCAGGTAATCCTAAATTAGCACACTAAGCTAATGCTAAGCTGATGCTAATGCTAAGAAGTAAACAAAACAACAATTATCAATTGTCATCGACATCGGCACTATCTAAATTATTGGTTATCGGTATCGATTGAAAATAGTATTATCACGAATTTCTAATAAAAACATTTCTAAATGCACTAAATACACAACATATAATATTACTACTACTACAACTACTACTACTACAACTACTACTACTACTACTACTACTACTACATTCAGCATTCAGCTATAATCATTCAGCTTTCGGCATTCCCACGCAAATTCTCCAGAAATTGCACTTAGTCTATTTAGCAGGAACAAATCGCAATGAGCAATTTTCCAAAATGGTTCAATACAATAAAATGACAATTTTTCCGCTTCTCCTCACCAGCCCCGCAATCACAAACCCTGCGAATCCGTATTGATGCCCCAGTTTTCTTCCACTGTGATGTTTATTTTCTGCAAGTTAGCGTTCAAGGCCTCTTGGCTGTCTACGGGCAGACGCGCTCTTTTCTTCACTCGAGTAGCTTAGTCGCTAAACGGCGCCTACCGAAAATCTCCTCATTGTGTTCACACTCGCAGCGAGCAGTTTTGTTTTTTTTTCTTTCCTTGTGTCTGTGACTTGATAAGAGTATGCGGTCCCAAGCGTCTCGCTCGCCGTCTCTTCTGCGTTGATCTAATTGGATCCCTCAGTTGGCCGTGATGAAGCATCACTTTGCCCCTCAAATACTTGTTTTTATTGAATGGCTACCGCCCGCCGAATTGCCAGGCCCACCTTTAAAATTTCTATTTGTCCCTTGGCTCCTGTCATTGATCTTTTCTTTTTCCCCTCTCTCAGTCTCCGGCTCTTTTTTTTTTTATTTATTTTTTTATCACTTTGATTCCATCAGAGGATTACAAGCGTGTGTTTATGTGTTCAGCCTCCCCGGAGAAAAAGGCCACAGGTTCAGGCTTTTCTACCCCACTCCACTAATTGACTCCTAATTTGCTTTTTTGAAGTGCCATGGAGGAATAAGAAAGCCTCCCTTGGGTTCATGCGTGACAGAACTCCAATGTTGGTATTGTTACTTCAAGAAAATCGTTTTGTTTAGTTGCTTACATTTTCAAAGCTTTTTGGACATGTTTTTTAACTCATTCACTCACCGCCATTTTCACTGAAGCCAACACCCTTCACTCCCGGCTGTTACTGGATTTTGACTGATTTTGTAAGGACCACAGAATATTGTGTTCTATTGCTATAAAAACACGGAACCTACCAAAACAAAGATTTGAGCCTCTTCTTATATCAGGAAAATATATATATTTCTATGTTTTTCAGTTTTGCAGCAATTAGCATTCAAATAAAGCTAAGTTTCATCATTATTCACAAATCTGTTTAAAACTGTGAGCAAAACAGCTTGCTTGCAACATGGCCATGGTTGGTCTCATACTCTGCTTCCACCTGCTGGCTGTTTTTGTCATAACTACCATTGCTTCAACTGTTCTCTTCAGTTCAGAGGCTGCATCAAAGCCTTTTGTATGCTCTAGCATAAAAACAAAAACAAAAAAACATATAAATACGTCTTTGGGAGACTGGTAATATTTAAAAACAGAACGTATTTATACATTTTTGGGAGCAAATGACTTAAAGTATATTTCTATCTGTTTACGTGGCAATCACACGGGGAGAGGCGGGGTTTTACTGCACCGGGCGCTTTACATCTGCGTTAGAAATATAACCAGCAAAAAAAATATACCCAGCAAAACACCCAATATTTCTTTAAAAAAATGACATCGCCACGGTGTCAAAGGTAAGATTTAATCATTATATGCCTATAGTTAACTGTTGGAAGGGCTTAAAATATCGTGGTGTTATCCCTTTAACAAGTGAGTTTAAAAATAAAACTTTTTACTCTTATAATATGATGCCTTTTATTCATTAAAAAAATGGACTATATTTTGAAAAAAATACCTTTGTTGAAAAGAAAAATGGAACTTTGTGTTTTGTGAGAAAAATAGTGAACCTTGTTGATGGCAAGATGTTACTGTTGTGGTGTAATCGCTGAAAATGTCAGTCAAAACAGAGGATGATGTCATGTGCAAAAAAAAAAAAAAAAGTGGGCCTACTAATAACTCTTCCTACTACACGTTTTAAGTTTACGTGAAACTTTGCCAAACTCAAAAGAAACTCATTTTCCCCTTTTGCACCGGGCGTTGTGGCGTTAAAGGTAGACTACCTTTCATCCTCCCACGTCCTTGACACTTAACCCCCCCACTGTCAGAGTTTAGAAGTGACACACCTAAAAAAAAAAAAAAAAAAAAAAAAAACGATTTGAGGCGTGCGGGTTTCAAAGTTTAAATCCCGCCCCGTCATTCTGCGGCGTGCTGAGAATCTCACGCTGCCGCTCATCCGCACCTCGGGCACCTCCAGCTCTCGCCGCGCCAATCCAAGACAAAGATTTTTTTATTTTTTTAAACTCATTCACTCGCCACCATATTCACAGAGGTAATCCCGTTCACTCCCGGCTGTTTTACTGGATTTGGACTGATTATGCAAGGCCCACAGAATTTTGTGTTCTATTTCTATAAAAACATGGAACCTACCAAAAGAAATATTAAAGTCTCTTCTTTCATTTAGAAAAAAAGTATATTTCCATCTGTTTCCGTTTTGCAACAATTAGCATTAGTATGTAGCTAAGTTTCATCATAATTCACAAATCTAATTAGAATTGTGAGTATTTGAGCTTTTTTTTTTTGCCAACATGACCCTGGTTGATCTCTTATACCCTACTGCCACCTGCTGGTCGTTTGTGTAATAACTACCATTTCTTCAACCATTCTTTGCAGTTGAGAGGCTTCATCAAAGCCTCTAGAGCATACAGAAGTATGCTCTAGCATAAAAAACAACAACAACAAAACGTATAAATACGTCTTTGGGAAACTTAAACATTTAAAATAGAATGTATTTATAAGTTTTTGGGAGCAAATGAGTTAATTACTCGCCTACTGCAGCAGTTGGGCTGGCAGCTTTTGCTTATTGACGTTTCTCAACTCAATGATGTTTTCAATTAGCCTCCGCACGTGTGTGTTGACCAAGACTTGCTCATTTGCTGCGTTGTCATTTTCAGCGGCCGTGTTGTGTGATTGCTGGGAACATGTCAAGGACCATCAAGGCGGCCAAGGCCGCGAAGAAGTTTGACACAAGCGGCGTGATCCGGACTATCATCAGGTCGGGTCAAGCTGTCCCCGGGCCACCGCTGGGCCCCGTCCTCGGACAGGTAAAAAATGGCTTTTCCAAGTTCTCGTGTCAACAACAACGGTTGTGCGATAACCCAAATACAGTCAGCCCTCAGATACAAAAAGAACATATGAATTTTTTTTAGCAATATTATTTGAACCTTCTGGCACACTTTAAAAATAATAAAACCATTAAGGCTGTTTTGAGAAAGTCTAGGAAATGCTGAAATTCTTTGTTTGAATAGCATCACTTAAGCCAGTCTATTCTACAGAACCCGTAGGGCACATGCCATTCTCTCGCACACAATTTGCGCTATTTCGCTAAGTTTTGCAAAAGTCATTGCGTTAAAACGGAATAGTTTTGCGTTGTATTTATATTGCAAATTATTGCATTATAACGCAATAGTTATTTCAATATAACGCAATAGTATTGCAATATGGCACAATAGGATTGCGTTATATTGCAGTCTTAAATATTTTCGTCCCCCCCACCGGGCTCCGTACTATTCTAACATTTCGTACAAAAAAATAAATAGAAGCATGTATAATTCCTGCTGATATCGAATCCGAAACGGTATCGTACAGTATGCTCGGCTGCGATATCTGTATCTTTATCGGACGTGAAGAAGTTGCATGGGGACACCCCGATGACTCTTTAACATACACGGATTAGCATAGATTGCGAGGGATCGCCAAATGTTTTGTGAGGGAACGCAAAGTTGTTGTTTTTTTCTACCATGTCACCTTAGGGGCTCCGTAAAAGACAAACACATTTAAAGGGCAATATTCAAGCTTCTTTTCTTCTTCGTTCTTCATACTCTCATTTCCATCCAGTCGAGCTCAGTGCTGCTACTGTGGCACAAGCCGGCATTGCACTAAAAGACACGCGACTTGGTTCAAACGGCAAAGCCCACAAAAAGATGGTAAAAAATCTGCAAATGATGAAATGTAGTTTTGCGGGGCTTCATTTTATCACCTTGACCTTCTAACGCGCAATTCTTATTAACTGCAGACCAATCTGATCTTTGACTTTTTGCAATTTTGCAAATCGCACCCACCGTTGCCTCGGCCCCACGTTGGTCATCCTCCTCCCGGCCACGCTCGCCCATCTGAACATTCTTATTATTCCGCTCGCGCTTGTCCTTTTGTGCCTCCATCTGACACAATTCCCTCATCACACTTTCTGCACTGGAGACACAAATGCCACCGCTCGGTATCACTTTCCACATAGTTGACATTTGCTTTTTAAACCACTTGTCTCTCAAATCTTTTTTTCCCCATTAAAATAACTGAAAATACAATTAAAGGTTACAGTGCCACCCCCCCCCAAAAAAAGTCAACAAAATTTGTACTGTCTTTTAATAAGGAAAATAATAAGTAAAAAAAAAAACAAAAAAAAACAGTTAACCTAATAAGGTAATTTAATAGAATGTAAACTAAAGAATAGAAGTGTGCAGCACGATAATTCAATATTAATAAAATAAATAAAAATAAATTCGCTTAGATTATGATATTTGCTTGAGACTACACAATGGGTCCAAATACAATTGTCCTCCGTGCATGCTATATTTTTTAATTGCCGTTATTCTCTATTGCTGCTGAAATTCTGAAAATTTGTGGGACTAATCAAGATGATTTATATTACGAAATACAGAAGAAAGGCAACTCAACTATGCTGCAATAATGTGAATTGAATTGAGGATAAAGAATACATGCCTGTGATTGTTTTTGTATGCCATCATGTCTGCATATGTTGTTCGCAGCAAAATCGCTAGTGTTTGTTTTTAATTGAGTGTTAATTAAACTTCACTTTTTAAAACTTTAAAATAAAATATAAATGAATTTAAAAGAAATTAAAAAATGTTTTTTAATTAATTAAAAAATTAAATAAAAATAACTACATTTAAAAAATAAAAAATATTAAATATAAAAAAAAATGATAAACATTTGTATTTTTTTTAAACTCTACTTTAAACTTATATTTAATTTAATTTAGCCTAACACATGCAGATAACTGGAAGCTACCTGCAATTTTTGTTCAATATATATATATATATATATATATATTTTTTTTTTAAAGCTTTCAAATCTTTGTCAAGCTCAACTGTACTGCACTCACTGTTCTTCATTTTGGATGTGAGACGAGCGGCTGCTGAAGCATCGAGCCCGTCACACAGACCCCCCCAAAAAAAAAAAAAAGCTTTGAGCGCCTTTTGGGCTCTTTTACACTCTGACTGTCAGAATTTGTTATGCCCTCGCAGTCACTATGAGACGTGAAAAGCACTCAGTCCTCGTCTGTGGTTTTTCTTCTTTGAACAACTTTGTTGTTGGCAGATGAGCCAAAACAAAAACAAAGCCAAAAGAAAAAAAAAAATCTGTGCTGCTCACCACTGAGCAAACGTCAATTTATTTTTTGTGATGGATCTTCCAGGCAATGGCGTGTAAGTTGTCAACGATACTGTAATAAAAGAGTTGCATCTACGTTTTAATCGCGTGCAATTTGCACAACTTTTCTGCTTGTTAAAAAAAACGCACACTAGTGTCGGTTTTATTAGGAGCTTCTGCAGTCGGCGGCGCTTTTTACGAAGCTTATAATCTTCTTGTTTTTTATTGACACTGTCGGAAAGGTCGTAATTCTTTTTTAAATTTATTTATTTATTTTTATGTTCATCAGTGATGCCGTAATGGGCGGCCATGTTGCGCCTGAGTAAATTATTATGGAAAGGTGATTCACTCTCGTGCATTGCAAATGGACTGGTCTAAATATTAGGAACACCTCTCGGTATAAGTGTGTGTGTCTGCTGAGCGTGCGCATAATTCAGAATGAACTTCATGTGAGCTTTTCTATTTCATTGAATGTAAAATGTCTTCTTTTTTTTTTCCTGGTCATGGACGGAGGCAGTGCTTGTGAGTGTGGATGGTTGTTCGTCTCTGTGTGCCCTGCGATTGGCTGGCAACCAGTCCAGGGTGTCCCCCGCCTACTGCCCAGAGCCAGCTGAGATAGGCGCCAGCACACCCCGCGACCCTTGTGAGGAATAAGCGGTCAAGAAAATGGATGGATGGATGGACGGAGGCAATATTTTTCTCCACTGATTAAAAAATCGTTGTGCTTTTATCGCTGCAGGAATAATGTTGGCGACCTTTCTTTCAAATCTGCCTCACCCTGTTTATTTTTTTTTATTTTTTTAAACCTGTGTCTACTTTAAAAGGCTTGCGCTGTTTATCCCAACTTTTTTTTTTAAGTCTAAGTCTAATCCAACAAGGTTATTTCAATCATAACTTCACTTAACACTAGTAAATATAATTTTGAAATCACTTTTTTTTGTTAAAGGGATACTTGACTCATTGTACAATTTTCAGGAGTGAAAAGTTCATATTTTGTTCAGAATTAATTTGATAACTTCATTATTTTTTATGTACAATTAATACCTTTTAAAAAGTCATTTTTCTACTTGCTGTCGACTGATGATGACATCACCTGTGCTGACCAGTCATGGCTCATTTTACTGACCAAACCAGAAAACAGGTGAGCCATGATTGGCCATGACCTACTTCCTCGAGTCGACAGCAACAGGAAAAAAATAGTTTTTAAAGGTATTAATTTTACATGAAAAATAATGGTTACCACATTAATTATAGACAAATATGAACTTTTTACTGCTGAAAATGCCTCAATGAGTCAAGTATCCCTTTAATACTTAATAATAATAATTTTCTATTTGCTGTCGACTGCTGATGACATCACCTGTGCTGAGGAAGTAGGTAACGACCAATCATGGTTCAGTTTACTGACCAACGGTTAACGACCCCTGCAAACGAACAGACTACGATTACGATATGTATCTGCGGTAAGCGATGCAAAAACAACCACGGCCTAAAAATCCATCAGGCCAGAATGAAATGTTTGGAGCGGGAGAGCGAGGTACAACGCACAGGTCCTGGACCTGGTGAGTCGCAGGAGGAGCCCGGACAGGAGGCAACCCACAGATCCCAGTCCCTCCACGTGCCAGAGTCTCCCAACCCCAGCAGAGTAGTTCCACAGCAGCGGATAAAATGGCCCCCAGCGAGCAGACTGAGCAAGTGGCGGCAGTTTGACGAGGATGTGTGTAAGATCATCCAAGCCACAGCCAAAGGAGATGTTGACAGCAGACTCCAAGCGATGACCACCATCATCGTCAACTTTGGCTCAGAGAGATTCGGCTGGACTGAAAATGTCAATACCAAGACCACCTCCTACACCATGAACCGCAGAGCCACCAAGATACATCAACTCCGCCAGGAGCTTCGAACCCTCAAGAAGCAGTTCAAGAGAGCTACTGAGGAGGAGAAGCAACCGTTGGCAGAACTGCATAACATCCTGCGGAAGAAGTTGACAACCCTACGCAGAGCAGAGTGGCACAGGAGGCGGGGAAGAGAGAGAGCTAGAAAGCGGGCGGACTTCATCGCCAATCCCTTCCGTTTTGCTAAGCGGTTGCTTGGGGACAAGCGCAGTGGCCGGCTTGGGTGTTCAAGTGAAGAGGTGAACCACTTCCTCCGGAACACAATGACCGACCCACTGAGGGAAGAAGAGCTAGGTCACAACAAAGCTCTCATTAGCCCTGCCCCACCAACAGCCTGAAGGAGATTGAGGAAGTCATCAAGGCAGCCCGATCAGCATCTTCACCGGGCCCAAGTGGTGTACCCTACCTTGTCTACAAGCGCTGCCCAGAGCTTCTCCGGCACCTGTGGAAGACATTGAAGGCGATCTGGCGAAGGGGGAGAGTGGCCAACCAGTGGAGGCGTGCTGAGGGAGTTTGGATTCCCAAGGAGGAGGACTCGAAAAACATCAACAAAGTTTCGGACAATCTCACTATTGAGTGTGGAAGGAAAGGTGTTCTTCAGCATCGCCTCCCGAAGACTGACCGAGTTTCTCCTCAAGAACAACTACATCGACACTTCCGTCCAGAAAGGTGGGATTCCCGGTGCTCCTGGCTGCCTAGAGCACACTGGTGTAGTCACACAGCTCATCAGAGAGGCCCATGAGAACAGAGGTGACCTTGCTGTGTTGTGGTTGGACCTGACTAACGCCTACGGGTCCATCCCGCACAAACTTGTGGCGCTTGCTCTACACGTCCACCACGTCCCTAATAAGATCAAGTACCTGATCCTGGATTATTATGCCAATTTCAGGCTCAGGTTCACTTCTGGGTCAGTAACATCTGACTGGCATCGCCTTGGGAAAGGTATAATAACAGGTTGTACCATTTCCGTTACCCCTTTTGCATTGGCAATGAACATGGTGGTCAAAGCTGCAGAGGTGGAATGTAGAGGGCCCCTATCCAGATCAGGTGTTCGCCAGCTTCCCATAAGAGCCTAGATGGATGACCTTACCATCACCACAACATCTGTCCCAGGGTGCAGGTGGATCCTGCAGGGTTTGGAGAGACACATCACATGGGCGAGGATGAGCTTCAAGCCCTCCAAGTCAAGGTCCATGGTTCTGAAGAGGGGGAAGGTGATGGACAAGTTCCGGTTTTCGATCTCGGGAACCGAGATCCCGACAATCTCGGAACAGCCAGTTAAGAGCCTGGGGAAGCTCTTTGATGCAACTTTGAGAGACTCTGCTGCCATACAGGAGTCTGGTGAACAACTGGGAGCGTGGCTCACCAAGGTGGACAAGTCTGGCCTGCCTGGTAGATTTAAAGCCTGGATCTACCAGCACTCCATCCTGGCCAGAGTACAGTGGCCTCTCCTTGTTTATGCAGTCCCGTTAACAACTGTGGAGTCTCTCGAAAGGAAGATCTGTGGCTTTCTTCGAAAGTGGCTGGGACTTCCCCGCAGCCTCACCAGCGCTGCCTTGTACGGGACAAGCAACACCCTCCAGCTACCCCTCAGTGGGCTCACTGAAGAGTTCAAGGTGGCACGTACAAGAGAGGCTCTACAGTATAGGGATTCCAGGGACAACAAGGTGTCATCAGCAGGGATCTAATTGAGAACCGGAAGGAAGTGGAGAGCTGAGAAAGCAGTGGAGGTGGCAGAGTCACGCCTAAGGCAGAATGCGCTGGTAGGGGTTTTGGCAACGGGGAGAGCAGGCCTGGGCTACTTCCCAAAGACCCAAGTGAGCCAGGCCCGGGGAAAGGAGAGACATCAGCTACTCCAGGAAGAGGTCCGAGCAGGTGTGGAGGAAGAGCGAGTGAGCAGGGCAGTTGGACTCCGGCAGCAGGGGGCATGGACAAGGTGGGAGAGCGTGTTACATCGCAAAGTGACCTGGTCGAACATCATGCAGGCAGACTTCCACCGCGTCCGGTTCCTTGTGCAGGCAGTTTACGACGCCCTCCTGAGCCCAGCGAACCTTCATGTGTGGGGGAAGAGTGAGACACCCACCTGTCCCCTTTGCTCTGGAAGAGGCTCTTTGGAACATCTCCTCAGCAGCTGCCCAAAGTCCCTGGCTGAAGGTCGCTATCGCTGGCGCCATGACCAGGTTCTGAAAGCAGTTGCTGAGAGCATAGCCCTGGCAATCAGCACGAACACACATCACAAAGCTCCAAGCAAGGCAGTCCCTTTCATCAAGGCAGGAGAGAGACCCCAGGCATGTCCACAGACAGCAAGAGGACTACTCCACACTGCCTCGGATTGGCAGTTGCAAGTCGACCTGGGAAAACAGCTAAAGTTCCCCCAGCACATCGCAGCAACATCTCTCCGGCCAGACATGATCATTACCTCTGAGGCTTCAAGACACCTGATCATGCTTGAACTCACAGTACCCTGGGAAGAGCGCATGGAGGAAACCAATGAGAGGAAACGTGCAAAGTACCAGGAACTGGTGGAGGAATGCAGGGGTAGGGGCTGAAAGATTTTCTATGAGCCGATAGAAGTTGGCTGCAGAGGCTTTGCTGGTCGATCCTTCTGCAAAGTCCTCGGACGTTTGGGTGTATCAGGGGCGGCCAAGAAGAAGGCCATTAAGTCAGTTAGTGAAGCCGCAGAGAAAGCCACCAGGTGGCTATGGCTCAAAAGGGCAGATCCGTGGACTGCTACTGGGACGCAAGCCGAGGCTTGATCAACCTCGGCTGGGTCACCTGGGCAAGAGTGTCTGATGTTGCGAGACCCGAAACACTCAATGAACCCAGGCTACATCACTGATGATGCGTCCCAGTTGCATCCAGGAGATGTTTCTCTTAAGTTAAGACCAAACCCAGAAAAATAGTGTTTAAAGGTATTAACTCATTTGCTCCCAAAAAAAGTATAAATACGTTCTATTTTAAATGTTTTACGTGTCCCAAAAACGTATTTATACGTGTGTTTTTTTTTGTTTTGTTTTTTTTGTTTTTTTGTTTTAATGCTAGAGCATACAGAAAGCTTTAATGCAGCCTGGTAGTTGTTTCTTCAACTGACAGTAAGTAGAAAAAAATCTTTTGAAATGTATTAATTATACATGAAAAATAATGCCGTTAACACATTAGTTATCGACTAACTTTTTACTGCTGAAAATGGCTCTATGAGTCAGCTTTCAAATTGAAGTTGTGCTTGATGGGTCACGTTTGTCGGCTCCACTCTCCTTGTGATCCACGTCCTGGCTCGATAATCGGATTCTACCAGTGGCTTGTTCAATTATGGATGGATGTTTACTCAAACTTGAAAGCTCTTACTTTCTTCCATGTTTGTGTTTTATACAACCTTTCTCAGGGCAGTGAATCGATCGCAGTCGGACTGTTGTGTGGTTTGTCTTGGAAGCCGCTCATTGGGGAAGGCTTCTTAACAGTTTGAAACCAAACAATTTATCGTTTGTCCCCTGTGGAATGAGTTCGAAATGTTACGTACCAGAGTATAAAAAGATGATGCTTCCAAATCTTGAAAAAAAAATCAAGCTGTTCACTAAAATCACTCACCGAAATCCGTTTTTTCTATATCAAACCGATCTCACTGTAACGTATGCAAACTCACGACTGACAACGAGGCGCTCTAAAAGAGCCAAATCAGCCCAAAATCAGAGTCCACATGCTGGCTGACAAGTCTGACTTTTTTTTTTTTTTTTTAATTAGACCCTCCTCGCTCTTCTGTCTTTCTCTGCTTGACGTGTATGCACTCACAGCCGACAACAAGGCACTCTAAAGCAGCCACGCCATTAGAGGGTGGCGGGATAGCTAGCTAGCTAGCTAGGTGCACGTTGAAATTGTCATACTCAAAAGTGTGTTACGTGGCGGCGATTTAGCCACGCCCACCCCAAATAAGGAAAACGGAGGTGTGGAAAATAGTTATTTATCGTTATATGATCACAATTCATACTACATTTGCATGTTTTAACAATTATCTTTAATGTGTATGATGCAATTTAAAACTAATTCAAACTCCAAATTCACTTTGTCATCTTTAACTCATTTATTCCCAAAAACGTATAAATACGTTCTATTTTAAATATTACCATACTCCCAAAGATGTATTTATGGGCTTTGATGCAGCCTCTGAACTGAAGAGAATGCTTGAAGCAATGGTAGTTATTACAAAAACTGCCAGCAGATGGCAGCAGAGTATAAGAGATCAAAAAGCTCTTTCCCCCACTATTTTAAACAGATTTGTAAATAAGATGAAACTTAGCAATGTCCTAATGCTAATTGCAGGAAAATGGAAACAGATAGAAACGTACCTTTTTTTCCTGATGAAAGAAGAGGGTCTAATCTTTCTTTTGGTAGGTTCCATGTTTCTATAGCAATAGGACACAATATTCTATGGGCCTTGCAAAATCAGTCAAAATCCAGGAAAACAGTGAAAATGTCCTGGGAGAGAATGAGTTAAAGTTGTTTTCCATTTTCACGTGTTTTTGATGTATTATTTTCACAAGCATATTTCACCGATCATTTGTCAAGTAAACCAATTAGCATAAAGGAATCATCACTTCATTGTTCAGCAAAGCTTTTTTTTTTTATTCCCTTTTCTCATTTTGGTCCTTTAGTTTGGAGGCAAGCTTGTTCTGTCATGACTGTAACATCAAACCGATTAGCATAAAAAACTAATTAAAGATCCCTTCTGGGTTTAAAATTATGATATGCAAATTTTTTAAACGGAAATAAATAATGATGCAATTGTCACAGCCTCTCCCTACATTCTTATTACTCTCGTCTCGTCTTGCTTCTGCCATTCTTATGCCGGTCTCCTCCGCGCAGGTGACGATTCCCTCACAAACGCCACCTGTCTGCATACATCAGCCTCCATTTTTACAAGCCAATGGGCCAAATGAGGTTGAAGTTGCTTTTGATTTTTCTTCTTCACAATGTCCTCATTAATTTGCTCGGGGATGTTTCATTTTCAGTTGTTCACACAGGCAACACATTAACCTTCAGGCTGCCAATTGCAGACTGTCTTTGAGTGCAGCACAGGACCAAGAATATAACAGTTCTTTTTTTATTATTATTATTAAGACTAAATAATGTTTGTTTGTTTTTTTTGTTTTTTTTTGTTTTGTTTTTTTAAATCAAGTAAGATCATTGATTTAAAACACTTGAACGGTCACTTTCTATTTATTTATTTTTTTAAGAATCTGCCAGCGGGGGGGGGGAAAGTTTTTTTTTTTTTTTTTTAAGTTGAAGGTACATCAACCAACCTGAGCGTAATGGCAACCTGAAGAGACCGTTGGTCACCTGTCGTGTGTCTTCACTTGAAAATGTCTTCAACTAAAAAATAAATGAATAAATAAATAAATAAATAAATAAGAAAGAAAGAAAAAAACAAATCCCCCGCCCCACCCCACTGGTGGATTTAAAAAAAAAAAAAAAAAATCCACTGGCGCATACTGACGGTGTAAAAAAACAAACAAACAAAAAAAAAATCGTACACTGGGGGAAATGGGCCGCTGACGGTGAATTTTTTTTTTTTTTTTTTTTTTTTTTTTTCCCCCCCATCGATCTCAAATTGCTCCTTTGGCAGTGATTGAAATATAATGCGGATAACGGCATTTGATACGTTTACATGTAAATCTCATCAGATCAGCCTTTGAATCAGTTGTGCTTGTTTTCTTGTATTCAGAAGACAGTCAGGATCTGGATCAGATCATAGTTGCCTTGGCAGAGGTCTGCACCTCATGCGCTCTTGTTTTTTTTTTTTTTTTTTTTTTTTTTTTTTTTTTTTTGTAGCATGTGCCAAGGAGTTCTGTACCTGTGGTACCTGAATTTGTACAACATACAGTTGGAATGTTCCTTAGTTGCTAACCGATACTACTAAGACAGACGTAAAGTAAAAATTGGTGTAATTATTTGCATGAAAAACACTTTGAGGCCATAAATACCAAACAACTGAGGGAAAAACGGGAAATGATGTGCTCTTATACTGCACCGTAATCTGTCACCAAGCTATGCTAGTGCGCTATTAGTCACAATAACAATATAACAAGTGCCACAATTTGCAACTATTTAAAATTACAAGCTGTCAGTCAATTTTATTTATTTATTTTGTGTTGGAAGCCATATTATTATTTTATTTTATTTTATTTATTTATTTTTTGCAATTATTATTATTATTATTATTATTATTATTATTATTATTTATTATTGCAATCATTTTTATTATTTTTATTTTGTTTTTATTTTTTATTTTTTGCAAAATTGGAGTTACAAGCAAGCTTGAGATGCAAAAGGAAAAATTAAAGGGTTACTTGACCCATTGAACACTTTTCAGCAGTGAAAAGTGAATATTTTGTCCAAAATGAATTTGATAACTTCATTATTTTTCATGTACAGTTATGGTACCTTTAAAAAGTATTTTTTCTACTTGCTGTCGACTGATGATGATGACATCACCTGTGCTGAGGAAGTAGGTAACAGCCAATCATGGCTCACCTGTTTTCTGGGTTTGGTCAGTAAACTGAGCCATGATTGGTCGTTACAGACTTCCTCAGCACACGTGATGTCATCATCAGTCGACAGCAAGTAGAAAAATGACTTTTTAAAAAGGTATTAACTCATTGACTGCCATTGACGGAAAAAGACGTCAAATAATGCATTTTTGCTGGGCTGGCAGTGAATGTGTTAAACACAATGTGCCAATATATTTTGTGATTATATTGCAGCATCCTTTTTTTCCTTTTTTCTTTTTTAAGGGAAATTTTGCTTAAAAATCCGTCAATTTTGGTTACATCTCATCTTAACTCATTGACTGCCATTGATGGAAAAAGACGTCAAATAAGGCATTTTTGCTGGGCTGGCAGTGAATGTGTTAATTATACATGAAAAATAATGAAGTTATCACATGAATTATAGACAAAATATTAAACTTTTTACGACTGAAAATGGCTCAATTAGTCAAGTATCCCTTTAATTAAGATATTGAAATGCCCTTGCTTGTGGGCAAGGAGAGCCGCGTTGGCCAGTGCACTTTGAGCCGCTTATTGAATGGCACATAAATACGATTAAACAATATTGATCAAATGACACATAAATACAAAATGAAAACGCACGTGAGGAGCTGCTGTATGCCACTACTCACACCCAACCCCTCACACAGAACGACCGTTACCAACACAATTTCAGCTCCTGATGTCGCTGGCTAAGCCACGCCCCTTAAAAAGCACAACAATGCACTTGGGTGTGAACACAGGGCTATTCCATGGATTGGATACGCTGTTAGCCTGATTGAAGTCTTTGTCACGGAATGAGTTGCATTTGTAAACGGAGGTAGCGCGTTTGCGACACCGGGGCCCGTCCAAGCCGTTTGCATCATTCCCCAGCCTGCTCGCTGGCGACTTTGAAGTCGTCTCTCCTGCAGCTGCAGCGTTGACAGCGGGCGCCGTGATGAAAGATTTAAGCTGCCAGTCTGTCGCTTAAATGTGGGCGAGCGCCAGTAGGCGCGCGGCGGCTGTCGCTGCGGCGACGCACAGAACAAAAACGGCAAATGGTGATCAGAGCAAAAACGCGTACTTGTGAACTGCGTTTGTCCAAAAAAGTCATTCATCAAAAGTCCTTTTGGTTGTTTGTGACGTCAGTTGTACCCTTAGCATGCTTTAAATTGTCTTGACACCCTAGTTGGAGTTTACTGTAAAAGTAAACACAAGAAGAATCATTTTACACAATTTGTATATTTAAATACAACACATACTTTTTTTTTTTTTTTTTTTTTTTTTTTTTTACAAATGTCATCAGCTAGTTTGTCAATGGAAAACCCCATTGACGAGCTATTAGTATTAGAAGTTATGGGAGGGATTTGCCTTCAAATAACAAATATTTGCACACAAACAAATGCTGGAGTAACATACAGATACGTGGGTAATCACTAACAATAATATTCACACTAATATTATCACTAACACTAATATTCTTCCTAATATGTGGAAAAATGAGTTCTATTCATAAAGTTCAATCACAACTTTCTTCTTTTCCTTTGGTCTTAATGTAAGTGTGTATCTCCATGCATGAACTCCGCCACACTGCCCCTAAGAGGCCAAGGTGTGCGTAGCAGCAACTGTCGCTATTTTTTTTAATTTTTTTTTTATTGCTATTATTTTAACATATATTTTACTATTTTATTAATATAATTAATTTACTAATTTATTTTTTGGTTGTTCGTTATAAATTATATTCAAGTTGACTTTTGGTATTTGTGTTCTAATTAACTCGTTCCCTCGTACCCGCCATTTTAACAGAAGCAACCCCTTCGCTCCCGGCTGTTTTACTGAAATGTGACTGATGTGCAAGGCCCACGGAATATTGTGTTCTATTGCTATAAAAACATGGAACCTACAAAAGGAAAGATTAGACTCTCTTCTTTCGTCAGGAAAAAAAAAAGTATATTTCTATCCGTTTCTGTTTTGCAGCAATTAGCATTAGAATATAGCTAAGTTTCATTAATATTCACAAATCTGTTCAAAACTGTGCTTGTTGCAATATGGCCCTGGTTGTACTCTTATACTCTGCTGCCACCTACTGGCCGTTTTCTTACAATAACTACCATTGCTTCAACTGTTCTCTTCAATTCAGAAGCTGCATCAAAGCCTTCTGCATGCTCTTAAAAATAAAGTACACGCGTGTTTTTCCAGGTTTAGCTATTAACTATTTAACTATTGTGGGGGCCGACTTGAAATTGTGGGGACATTCTGGTGGTCCCCAAAAGTTCAGACCTCTTTTTGAGGGGTCAAGACCTGGTTTTATAGTTTAGGTTTGGAATTGGGTTATGGTTGAGGTTAGGGTAAGGCATTATGTCAATGCGAAGTCCCCACGATGATACAAAGACAAACCTGTGTTGACGGGAAGTGCACAGACGTTGGATGCACGTCCA